>NC_088409.1:81410037-81415037 GCF_034236695.1 Oncorhynchus nerka | reverse complement strand
GCCCAGTCTCCATCTCCGGCCCAGCCCAGTCTCCACCTCTGGCCCAGCCCAGTCTCCACCTCTGACCCAGCCCAGTCTCCACCTCTGACCCAGCCCAGTCTCCATCTCCGGCCCAGCCCAGTCTCCACCTCTGGCCCAGCCCAGTCTCCACCTCTGACCCAGCCCAGTCTCCACCTCTGACCCAGCCCAGTCTCCACCTCTGACCCAGCCCAGTCTCCATCTCCGGCCCAGTCCAGTCTCGGTTGAGAGACGTGTGTACTGCATATGTTGAGACTGATGGGGCTCTTTATGTAATCTATTCCCTCAACAGTGATCTGTTCCTTCACTCTTGATGAAAATAATGGAAGAGAGATTATAGATAAAATGACATTGATAGAGAGGAATTTAAGGCCAAAACAAAGAAACACATGAACTTCGATTCATGTCTGTTGATGAATGACAGAGATGCCACTAGGTACATTCCCTTGCCTGTGATGTGGTCTACCCCACATTGGGTGCCAACTTTGACCAGGAGGACCGTGGAGGACTAGTCCACATAGACCCACAGCACAGCCCAGGAGCAGAGGCCTGGTTGGGGTAAAAAAATCCTCAAGTCAGGTCTGTGGAAGAGCACAGCCAGACTGTATAGTAACAGACTTACTAGCGGCCTTAAAGCTGTGAGTCTGTTGACATGTTTGCCGTAGGGCCAAATGAATACAGATTCATTCTATTTATCTCTGAATGAAAGCTACTTGATGGAAAAAATAACAGGCTTTTCTTGTGGATTTATTTGACGTTGCATTTATTTGATATGTTTTGTCCCAGATGATTCCTTCCCACACAGAGTGGAATGAACACAATATTCCAACCATAGATTGAGGAACAAACAAACAAACAAACAAACTTGTAAAAAAGACATATGCCATTCAAAGAGGAAGCTTTGACATATCATCATAAACAGACCTGTAATGTATACTACAGCTGTTCCCTTCCCTTCATTATGTTAAATGCTCAGTGTTTTTTAACAATCCGTTGAACGCTCACTGTGTTCTGTTGATAACTATGATCTCTTGTAGCTTTAGAGGGATTCCTAGGGGTCAGGGGTGACTTCTGGGAAAGTCCCAGGTGAAGGAGGAGGAGGAGGAGGGAAGGGGGACTCAGGGGTTCTGATGGGCGACAGGGATGATCCTTCCAGGGGTGCAGTTCCCCCTCATAGAGGCCTGTTAGGTCACGAGACTCACGACCAAGAGACACATGAGAAACCAGGACCACCTCACCACAGACCAACCCAGCTGACCAGAAGTGCAATATCACGTACCTCAGAGTCGACGACGCCATCAAACAGATGAATCAAATTTAGATCTTGTGTCTTAAGAACATTCTGTATAAACATTTGAATCACGTTTGAGTATGTCCCTATGGAGGCGTCCAGGTCCAAAACAAAGAAGCAACAGCAACAACAACCACCAACATCGTCAGTACGGCTATAATAGCAAAGCCACAGGGAAAGGTGGGACGCACATTGTGAACCATTGAAGTCATTCCAAGTCCATGTGGAGCAGATTGATTCAAGGGAAAAAGAAGTCAACAAAAAAACTTATGAAGAATTACAAAGCCAAATCATTTGTTGTTTTTTTGGTCTTTTGTCTTTTGGTTTTTCTTGTTGCAAAAACAGAAAGATCAATAGTGTGGTGTTTACGTCATTTCCTTATTTATTCTCTCTAAAGTATCTAAGCAATTCTGCAACATTATTCTTAAACTTTCTTCAATGTTTTAGTCAAGTTACTACATCACATATCTTATAGGAACACCGTGTCCGTCTGTTCACTAAATGGTAGCTGAATGTCTCAACAGATCCAAACTTTGCTACAAGCACTCAGCGGTCAATTGTACATTTGTCTGTAACAGAAAGAAAAGTGTTTTTTCTTTCCAATGGGTTCCTTCATTTCTATATGTTTTTCTGTATTTTTTGACAGAATGACATAATGTCTTGTGTACAAGCACAGTATTATTACTATTTATAATAAAACAGTTTAAATACAATGACTAAAAATAGTTTTCATTTTGTCTAAAGTTATACTGTCATTTCAAGATAATTTTCATCTCAGTGCAATCTTTGTGTATGAAATGTTTATCATCAGTGGGCAGTAAATAATTGACAGTGACTCATTGCAATATAAAATACAAAAGAGGAGAGACAAGCATGTAGTTTTCAAATAAATGTATTTAAACCTCTAAGCCCTGTGTAAAAATAGAACCATAAAGAGAGGTTCCTGACATGGAGTTGGACTTGAACACAACAGCCTTTCTTAGAAATTCAAACATCTGCACAACTTAGTAATGCCCACTGGCCCTCGATACTGTAACAAACACACTTCTGTTTTACAAATTCTAAATGAGAACAACCCTCAGAGCGTTTGGACAAACAGAACACCCTCCTCCCCCTCACTCTTCAACCTCGCTGCCCCTTACCCCTCTTAGGCCTTGGTCATACACACAGGGCCCCTCTGTGTGTGTGTGTGTATGTGTGTGTATGTGTGTGTGTGTGTGTGCGCGCCACCCTGAGGATATTAGCCCTAATTAAAACACTCGTCTGATTAATCGAGTCTCGTCTCAGGCTTTGGAGGGACCACACGCTTTATAAATAAAGATTATGTCAACAGAAATGCTGACCCACTTTGGATCAATCACACTGCTGACATTTTTTATTTACTAATACAAAATAATTCTGCCAACATGAGAACAAACATAAACTCGCACACACACACACACACACACACACACACACACACACACACACACACACACACACACACACACACACACACACACACACACACACACACACACACACACACACACACACACACACTGTTTGCTTTCCTAATCAGGCAGTACCATTAAAGATTAAGACAAATCGCTGTCGTTGTAAAAGTCCCAAGCAAAGCTGCGACCACAGAAATGTGTTTTACCAATGTACCCTCCTCTTGAGCTGAATATCCCCCTGAGTCTACTTAAAACCAAAACAAATTTAAGGGATTTTATAACATGTAATGAAAGGAAAGAGATAAAGATGTATAACTTTCTTATTTGCCCAGTTCATTGCACCATTGGCTGTGAGTAGTGAATATGGCCATGTTAATGGTTACCAGGGGCCCTCTGTATCCCTCTGTCTGTCCAATAGGGCTACACCCATCAGCACGTGATCCTGGAACTCACTTCACAGTCATTCCCCTCCCCTGTGTCAGCTGACCTGACCCAGAGATCACACTGGCAGCTGCTTCTGTCACTCCGACTCGATGTGTGTGTGGGTGTGTTTTTGCTTCTGAGTTTGTGTGCGTGTGCAACTACAGCATTAGTGTGTATCTGGGAGTGTATTCCTGCATTATACTATATTATTATTATTATTTTAATTTAATTTATTTCACCTTTATTTAACCAGGTAGGCAAGTTGAGAACAAGTTCTCATTTACAATTGCGACCTGGCCAAGATAAAGCAAAGCAGTTCGACACATACAACAACACAGAGTTACACATGGAGTAAAACAAACATACAGTCAATAATACATTAGAAAAATAAGTCTACATACAATGTGAGCAAATGAGGTGAGATAAGGGAGGTAAAGGCAAAAAAAGGCCATGGTGGCGAAGTAAATACAATATAGCAAGTAAAACACTGGAATGGTTGATTTATAGGTAGTATATGGGGCTTTGGTGACAAAATGGATGGCACTGTGATAGACTGCATCCAATTTATTGAGTAGGGTATTGGAGGTTATTTTGTAAAGGACATCGCCGAAGTCGAGGATCGGTAGGATGGTCAGTTTTACTAGGGTATGTTTGGCAGCATGAGTGAAGGATGCTTTGTTGCAAAATAGGAAGCCAATTCTAGATTTAAATTTGAATTGGAGATGTTTGATGTGAGTCTGGAAGGAGAGTTTAGAGTCTAACCAGACACCTAGGTATTTGTAGTTGTCCACATATTCTAAGTCAGAGCCGTCCAGAGTAGTGATGTTGGACAGGCGGGCAGGTGCAGACAGCGATCGGTTGAAGAGCATGCATTTAGTTTTACTTGCATTTAAGAGCAATTGGAGGCCACGGAAGGAGAGTTGTATGGCATTGAAGCTCGCCTGGAGGGTTGTTAACACAGTGTCCAAAGAAGGGCCAGAAGTATACAGAATGGTGTCGTCTGCGTAGAGGTGGATCAGAGACTCACCAGCAGCAAGAGTGACATCATTGATGTATACAGAGAAGAGAGTCGGTCCAAAGAATTGAACTCTGTGGCAACCCCATAGAGACTGCCAGAGGCCCGGACAACATACCCTCAGATTTGACACACTTAACTCTATCAGAGAAGTAGTTGGTGAACCAGGCGAGGCAATCATTAGAGAAACCAAGGCTGTCGAGTCTGCCGATGAGGATGTGGTGACAGTTGAAAGCCTTGGCCAGGTCAATGAATACGGCTGCACAGTATTGTTTCTTATCGATGGCGGTTAAGATATCGTTTAGGACCTTGAGCGTGGCTGAGGTGTACCCATGACCAGCTCTGAAACCAGATTGCATAACGGAGAAGGTATGGTGGGATTCGAAATGGTCGATAATCTGTTTGTTGACTTGGCTTTCGAAGACCTTAGAAAGGCAGGGTAGGATAGATATAGGTCTGTAGCAGTTTGAGCCTAGAGTGTCCTCCCTTTGAAGAGGGGGATGACCGCAACTGCTTTCCAATCTTTGTGAATCTCAGACGACACGAAAGAGAGGTTGAACAGGCTAGTAATAGGGGTGGCAACAATTTCAGCAGATAATATTTAGAAAGAAAGGGTCCAGATTGTCTAGCCAGGCTGATTTCTAGGGGTCCAGATTTTGCAGCTCTTTCAGAACATCAGCTGACTGGATTTGGGAGGAGAAACGGGGAAGGCTTGGGCGAGTTGCTGTGGGGGGTGCAGTGCAGGTGACCGGGGTAGGTGTAGCCAGGTGGAAAGCATGGCCAGCCGTAGAAAAATGCTTATTGAAATTCTCAAATA
>NC_088409.1:81382537-81405037 GCF_034236695.1 Oncorhynchus nerka | reverse complement strand
AACCTACTGTTCCTAGGCTTCATTGTAAATAAGAATTTGTTCTTAACTGACCTGCCTAGTTAAAAAAAGAAAGATATATATATATATATATATTGCATGTAACAAACAGCTGCATGACCTACAGCAGGGATCATCAACTAGATTCAGCCGCAGGTCAATTTATCCTTGAGCGGATGGTCAAGGTGCATAATAAAACAAATATATTTTAAGACTGCAAATTGACCACAAGAAGCGTAAACAGATGTAATATTTGACTAAAACATAATCATTTCAAACCTTGATTACATTTGGGAACATTGTCCTGCTTAGGGTGCCGTCTTTCGGACGGGACTTTCAAACAGGTGTCCTGACTCTCTGTGGTCATTCTAAATCATATGGCGCTTATTGTAAGAGTAGGAGTCTTCACCCCAGTCATGGCTAATTTCCCAACATGGCCACATTCCATCATGGCCACCTAATCATCCCCCTCATTCCTAATTGGCATACTTCACTCCTCATCTCTCCACCTGATAGATGATGTGTAGTGAGCGTTCTGGCACAAAAATGGTCACTGTGCATCACTGATGTGGGTGATACACATTTCCTCCTACTATGTAAAGTGCTTTGAGTACCTCAGTTGGTAGAAAAATACTATATAAACCCAATCAATTATTATTCATTATTCATATTTGTATACGATCACATATTTTATTTTATTTTATTTAACCTTTAATTAACTAGGCAAGTCAGTTAAAAACAAATTCATATTTACAATGATGGTCTACCCCGGCAAAACCTTAACCCGGACGACGCTGGATCAATTGTGCGCCGCCCTATGGGACTCCCAATCACGGCCGGTTGCGATACAGCCTGGAATGGAACCAGGGTCTGTAGTAACACCTCTTGCACTGAGATGCAGTGCCTTAGACCGCTGCGCCTCTCTATTAAGCGTGGGAACACTTGGGAGCAGATTTCCAAAATGAAGATCCATTGGAGCTGATTTCCTGGTGTTATGCTGAAACAGGAAAGGGTGTTCCCCAAACTGAATCGTCAAGAAAAGGTATTCTTCACATTTTCAAACAGTCCAATTATATTTTCCAATGGGGTTATACATTTGGGTGAGGTTTTATTCTCGCCTGAGTAGCCTCGTTTCACTGCCCAAAATCAAATGAAACCATCTAGTCTTCAGCGAAATAACAACACAATGTCAAATACAGGTAGCCTAGTCAAATAATTAACATCCAATCACATTAACCGTTACTCTCTCGCGGGAATTCCACTAACTGTCTGTATGTAGCAAAATGTAGCTGCTGCTCATGTTGGTATCTATACTGATGGTGCAAAAGCCATGACAGAGACACATAGTGGAGTGGTAACGCCCGTGCAAGCAGTTGCTCCCGACGACACTTGGGTACACAGCAGCATCCACCGAGAGGCTCCTGCTGCCAAGGGAATGCCTGACAACTTGATAGATGTTTTGGACACTACAGTGAAAATGGTTACATTTGTTAAAGCAAGGTCCCTGAACTCTTGTGTATTTTCTGCACTGTGCAATGATATGGGCAGCGACCATGTAACCCTTCTACAACATACAGAAGTGTGCTAGTTATCAAGGGGCAAAGTAGTGACACTTTTTTTAAATTGAGAGATGAGCTTAAAAGTTTTCTTTACTGACTATCATTTTCACTTGTCTGATCGGTTGCATGATGACGAGTTTCTCACACGACTGGCCTATCTGGGTGATGCTTTTTCTCGCCTGAATGATCTGAATCTAGGATTACAGGGACTCTCCACAACTATATTCAATGTGCAGGACAAAATTGAGGCTATGATTAACAAGTTGGAGCTCTTCTCTGTCTGCATTAACAAGGACAACACACAGGTCTTTCCATCATTGTATGATTTTTTTGTGTACAAGTGAACTCAAGCTTATGGACAATGTCAAATGTGATATAGCGAAGCACCTGAGTGAGCTGGGTGTGCAATTATGCAGGTACTTTCCAGAAATGGACGACACAAACAACTGGATTCATTATCCCTTTCATACCCTGCCTCTAGTCCACTTACCGATATCTGAAGAAAGAAATTGCAACAAGCGGTTCTGAGAAAATGGAATTTAATCAGAATCCAGTGCCAGATTTCTGGTTTGGGCTGCGCTCAGAGTTTCTTGCCTTGGCAAATCGCTCTGGCAAATCGCACTGATGCTCTTTGTAACCACGCACCTATGTGAGAGTAGATTCTGGGCCCTCACTTGCATGAAAACTAAATACAGGCACAGACTGTGTGGAAAATGATTTAAGACTGAGACTCTCTCCAATACAACCCAACATCGCAGAGTTACAGTATGTGCATCCTTTCAAGCACAACCTTCTCATTAACCTGTGGTGTTATTTATTTCCGATGAACAAATAAGGTTTTATATGTAAGATGGCTAAATAAAGAGCAAAATGATTGATTATTATTATATTATTATTTGTGCCTGGTCCTATAAGAGCTCTTTGTCACTTCCCACTAGCCGGGTTGTGACAAAAATTCATACTCATTCTTATGTTTAATACATTTATCATATAGTGTGTGTGTGGCAGGCTTACAATGATGGCAAAAAACAACATTTGAAAGTGCGCTGAGCCTGGTGCTAGAGGGGGTACGCAGCTGGAGGTTAAATGTTTGAAGGGGTATGGGACTATAAAACGTTTGGGAACCACTGGTCTAGAATGTCATGGTATGCTGTAGAGTAAATATTTCTTGTCTAAGGGGCCTAGCCCGAACCAGACCATTATTCCTCCTCCACCAAACTTTACAGTTGGCACTCTGCATTCGGGCAGGAGGCATTCTCCTGGCATCTGCCTAACCTAGATTTGTCCGTCAGACTGCCAGATGGTGAAGTGTGATTTATCACTCCAGAGAACGCATTTCCACTGCTCCAGAGTCCAATGGTGGCAAGCTATACACCACTCCAGCCGATGCATTGCGCATGGTGATCTTAGGCTTGTGTTCTGCTGCTCGGCCATGGAAACCCATTTCATGAAGATCATGACGAACAGTTCTTATGCTGAAGTTGCTTCCAGCGGCAGTTTGGAACTCGGTAGTGAGTGTTGCAACTGAGGACAGACGATTTTTTATGCGCTACGCGCTCCAGCACTCAATGGTCCCATTCTGTGAGCTTGTGTGGCCTACCACTTTCCTACTGAGCCAATGTTGCCCCTAGACGTTTCCACTTCACAATAACAGCACTTACAGTTGACCGGGGCAGTTCAAGCAGGGCAGAAATTTTGCGAACTGACTTGTTGGAAAGGTGGCATCCTATGATGGTGCCATGTTGAAAGTCACTGAGCTCCACAGTAAGGCCACTCTACTGCCAACATTTGTCTATGGAGATTGCATGGCTGTATGCTTAACTTCATACACCTGTCAGCAACGAGTGTGGCTGAAATATCAGAATCCACTATTTTGAAGGGGTGTCCATATACTTTTGTATATACTGTCCACAGCATCTGCCTATGGTGTTCTTCTGCATCTGCGGTGGAAGGTGACCGAGCTACAGCGGTGTTTGTCAGACCATGAGACATTCCAAAAGTCTTCTTTTCAAAACGTCTGTAGCGTCCGAACAGTTTGAGCTACAAACTAATATGACCCCACTATGATCCATGGCATGACCATCTTAAAACAATTCCATATGTCAGCTTAGAACCCCCCCCCCCCCCCCCCCCGACACCCAACGGCTTAAGCTTTTAGGAGTTTAAAATCACCTATGCTTAATTTAATAGTGACTAAACTAAAAGACTCCAAAAACAATTTAGTCCAAATAATATAAGCTAAATATCATGTGGCTGTCCATGGTACTGATTTCTTTGTGTGCGTGTGTGTGTGTGTGCATGTGTGTGTGCATGTGCGTGTGTGTGCGTGTGTGTGTGTGTGTGTGTGCATAAGTAGAAAAAACATGTTGACTCAACCAATTTGTTGAGAAATGCAAATGCCATCCTCCTCTCTTCTATGTTGCCGAAATGGTCTATAACTCTTTCATACAGAACACGTTTTTGGTTTTTGTTGTCCTAGGCTACATGGCTAAAATGCTTGCTCGCTAGCCTAACTTCCTTTCATTGGCAATGATTAGTCTGCTAGTTGACATTAGCCTATTACATCTAGCTATACAGTGCATTCGGAAAGTATTTCAGATCCCTTGACTTTTTCCACATTTTGTGACGTTACAGTCTTATTCTAAAATATATTAAATCATGTATTTTTCTCATCAATCTAACACAATATCCCATAATGACAAAGCAGAAATTGGTTGTTATAAATTTTTGCTAATTTATAAAACCTAATAAACAGAAATAACTTATTTACAGACCCTTTGCTATGAGACTCGAAATGCAACCTGTTTCCATTGATCATCCTTGAGATGTTTCTGCAACTTGATTGTGGTAAATTCAATTGATTGGACATGATTTGGAAAGGCACACACCTGACTATATTAAGTCCCACAGTTGACAGTGCATGTCATAGCAAAAACCAAGCCATGCAGCCGAAGGTATTGTCCATAGACCCCCGAGACAGGATTGTGTTGAGGCAAAGATCTGGGGAAGGTTACCACCAAGACTCTTCCTAGAGTTGGTTGCCTGGCCATAATTGAGCAATCGGATGAGAAGGTCCTTGGTCAGAGAGCTGACCAAGAACCTGATGGTCACTCTGACAGAGCTATGGTTCCTCTTTGGAGATGTCAGAACCTTCCAGAAAGACAAACATCTCTGCAGTCATCCACCAATCAGGCCTTTATGGTAAAGTGACCAGTAAAAGGCACATGGCAGCCCGCATGGAGTTTGCCAAAAGGCACCTAAAGGACTCTCAGACCATGAGAAAGAAGATTCTCTGGTCTGATGGAATCAAGATTGAACTCTTTGACCTGAATGCCAAGCGTTACATCTGGAGGAAACCTAGCACCATCCCTACAGAGAAGCGTGGGGGTGGCAGCATCATGCAGTTGGGGATGTTTTTCAGTGGCAGGGACTGGGAGACAGGATCAAGGGAAAGATGAACGGAGCAAAGTACAGAGATACACTTGATGGAAACATGCTCCAGAGCGCTCAGGACCTCAGACTGTGGCAAAGGTTCACCTTCCAACAGGACAACGGCCCTAAGCACACAGCCAGTTGAACTTACTTAGTTTAGCTTATTGGCTATTATTGTATAAAAAAATATATCAAGGGATGCCAAAATTTTTTTTAACCTTTAAAAAACTAGGTTTTAAACTAGGTTAAGAACAAATTCTTATTTTCAATGACGGCCTAGGAACAGTGGGTTAACTGCCTGTTCAGGGGCAGAACGACAGATTTGTACCTTGTCAGCTCGGGGGTTTGAACTTGCAACCTTCCGGTTACTTGTCCAACGCTCTAACCACTAGGCTACCCTGCTGCCCCAATTCTCACTGGCTTCCCTTGCATTCAATGCTACGGGCGGCAACAATATCATACTCTTTTTGACTAGACAGCATCAGATAAATGGGCAGAGACAGAGGGGCACTGTTTTGCTGCCACAATGTTTTATCCGGTGAGATACGTTCAGCCTCTTGCGAATTGAAGGAAAATGATGAAACACAGAGACCAAAGATAAATCAGTTTATATATTTGTATAAATTGTGGGAAGCCTTGGCATCCATGAATACACACACTGTAAAACAATTGTCATTTTCTGGGATCTGTATTTAAATAGTTTTAGTCAACTTCAAATTGACTATTTGTTCCCTCTGAAAAATAGTTCCTATCCACAAAGCATAGTTAAAACCAGGGGTGCAACTTTGGTTTTAGAAGTGGGGGACATATTATTAATTTACATTTGATTTATGTCTGATAAACACTCCAAACAGCCTACCCGACCTCTCTGAGGCGTCCGCATGGTCCTAAAGCACACTGTTGCCTCATTTTGTATCACATTCCAATTATAAAACTGGGGTAAGGGGGGGCAAAAATGCAATTTCAGAATGTGAGGGGGACATGTCCAGGGAAACTATTGTTATCCCAGGTTAGGCACACATGAAAAATGTGGAAGGATTTGTGAAGATGAGGTGGGGGTAGGGTATGGGTGTGAAGTGTTTTTTTTGTTTGAATTTTACCCCCTTTTCTCCCCAATTTCATAGTGTCCAATTGTTGTAGTAGCTACTATCTTGTCTCATCACTACAACTCCCATATGGGCTCGGGAGAGACGAAGGTTGAAAGTCATGCGTCCTCTGATACACACCGCACTGCTTCTTAACACAGCGCTCATCCAACCCGGAAGCAAGCTACACCAATGTGTCAGAGGAAACACCGTGCACCTGGCACCTTGGTTAGCACGCACTGTGCCCGGCCCGCCACAGGAGTCGCTGGTGTGTGATGAGACAAGGACATCCCTAGTGATAAAGCCCTCCTTAACCCGGACGACGCTAGGACAATTGTGCGTCGCCCAACGGACCTCCTGGTCGCGGGCGGTTACGACAGAGCCTTGGCGCGAACCCAGGGTCTCTGATGGCACAGCTGGCACTGCAGTACAGCGCCCTTAACCACTGCGCCACCCGGGAGGCTGTGAATAGATACTTTACCAAAACAAGAGTAACATGACTTTTGAAAACAAAAATCCCCCTGAAGTCATGCAGGTTGGCATTGTTTTGCTGAGAATTTGCTCCAGGATAATCACAAGTCTCCAATGCTCTCATGATGTGGGCATCTATATATTTTTTCATAGCGAAGGTGGCAACTGAGGTCTAGAAAGCTTCAGTTTTTTTTTTTTTGCAAACAAAGCTAGAGAAAATGTGTGATCTAGGGAGGGCTGACCAAACACAAGTAATAATTTACACTCACACCCACAAATACTCTTCAAAAAAGTAGAAACAGACATTCATTTTTTTCCTCCATAGCCTTAACTTGTGACGAGCTTGTCTTACATTTAACGTCCAATACTGTGTGATATTTCATTGTATGTCTTTGTTGAGGGTCTGGCTTGTATAGAAATATAATGACATCATTGCCAGAACTTGGTGACATTACAATGGGAGAATCATCACCATTGCAATGTCAGCAGAACATTGAAGAAGATATGAATCCTATCCATACTCAATGTGGCATTGGCAATATTCATTCATAATTCATATTATTCATCGCTGTAAGTTCTAATGAGTTTCCTCTAATCATCCAGATGATTGACAGCTGAAGTTGTGTGAGTGTTTCATGGTGTAGCCGTAACACAATCAAGGCATGGGGCAACATCCTGCAGTATAGCCATGAGGATGTGCTGAAATCCTCTAACTTTTTTCCATGACAGAAAAGCAGAGATGAGAGGAGCGACAGGAAGTGAAGGATGTGAAGGATTGAGACTCAAGAGAGAGATAATGAGAAACATACTGAACAAGGAACATTGAAAAAGGGTGAAGGTTAAAGTAATTTTCTGGAAAAAGAGGAATATCAATGAGAGACAGACAGAGGGACTGGATACACAGCAGGTCTAGGACATGACTTACGGTAGATGAGTGAGAGAGACAGACAGAGGGACTGGATACACAGCAGGTCTAGGATATGACTTACGGTAGATGAGTGAGAGAGACAGACAGGGGGACTGGATACACAGCAGGTCTAGGACATGACTTACGGTAGATGAGTGAGAGAGACAGACAGAGGGACTGGATACACAGCAGGTCTAGGACATTAATAAAAAAAAATATTTACAGATCTATACAACATTCTACATTGACACAAATTCTTCATATCGGCAGCAACTGCTGACAGACTCAACCTGCCCCAAACAAAAATAAATTATATTTTTTGTTAGTTGCTGTGGTATGGTGATGCGGAAGCACGTACAACTACAAAACCAGTTACGAGGCTAAACCCACATTAATATGGGATGAGTGAGAGAGACAGACAGAGGGACTGGATACACAGCAGGTCTAGGACATGACTTACGGTAGATGAGTGAGAGAGACAGACAGGGGGACTGGATACACAGCAGGTCTAGGACATGACTTACGGTAGATGAGTGAGAGAGACAGACAGAGGGACTGGATACACAGCAGGTCTAGGACATGACTTACGGTAGATGAGTGAGAGAGACAGACAGAGGGACTGGATACACAGCAGGTCTAGGACATGACTTACGGTAGATGAGTGAGACAGACAGACAGAAGGACTGGATACACAGCAGGTCTAGGACATGACTTACGGTAGATGAGTGAGAGAGACAGACAGAGGAACTGGATACACAGCAGGTCTAGGACATGACTTACGGTATATAAGTCAGAGAGACAGACAGACAGAGGAACTGGATACACAGCAGGTCTAGGACATGACTTATGGTAGATGAGTGAGAGAGACAGACAGAGGGACTGGATACACAGCAGGTCTAGGACATGACTTACGGTATATAAGTGAGAGAGACAGACAGACAGAGGAACTGGATACACAGCAGGTCTAGGACATGACTTACGGTAGATGAGTGAGAGAGACAGACAGAGGAACTGGATACACAGCAGGTCTAGGACATGACTTACGGTATATAAGTGAGAGAGACAGACAGACAGAGGAACTGGATACACAGCAGGTCTAGGACATGACTTACGGTATATAAGTGAGAGAGACAGACAGACAGAGGAACTGGATACACAGCAGGTCTAGGACATGACTTATGGTAGATGAGTGAGAGAGACAGACAGAGGGACTGGATACACAGCAGGTCTAGGACATGACTTACGGTATATAAGTGAGAGAGACAGACAGAGGAACTGGATACACAGCAGGTCTAGGACATGACTTACGGTATATAAGTGAGAGAGACAGACAGACAGAGGAAGTACACAGCAGGAGAGACAGACAGACAGAGGAACTGGATACACAGCAGGTCTAGGACATGACTTACGGTATATAAGTGAGAGAGACAGACAGACAGAGGGACTGGATACACAGCACGTCTAGGACATGACTTACGGTAGATGAGTGAGAGAGACAGACAGAGGAACTGGATACACAGCAGGTCTAGGACATGACTTATGGTAGATGAGTGAGAGAGACAGACAGAGGGACTGGATACACAGCAGGTCTAGGACATGACTTACGGTAGATGAGTGAGACAGACAGACAGGGGGACTGGATACACAGCAGGTCTAGGACATGACTTACGGTATATAAGTGAGAGAGACAGACAGAGGGACTGGATACACAGCAGGTCTAGGACATGACTTACGGTAGATGAGTGAGAGAGACAGACAGGGGGACTGGATACACAGCAGGTCTAGGACATGACTTACGGTATATAAGTGAGAGAGACAGACAGAGGGACTGGATACACAGCAGGTCTAGGACATGACTTACGGTAGATGAGTGAGAGAGACAGACAGAGGGACTGGATACACAGCAGGTCTAGGCCATGACTTACTGTAGATGAGTGAGAGAGACAGACAGGGGGACTGGATACACAGCAGGTCTAGGACATGACTTACGGTAGATGAGTGAGACAGACAGAAAGAGGGACTGGATACACAGCAGGTCTAGGACATGACTTACGGAAGATGAGTGAGAGAGACAGACAGAGGGACTGGATACACAGCAGGTCTAGGACATGACTTACGGTAGATGAGTGAGACAGACAGACAGAGGGACTGGATACACAGCAGGTCTAGGACATGACTTACGGTAGATGAGTGAGAGAGACAGACAGAGAGACTGGATACAAAGCAGGTCTAGGACATGATTTACGGTAGATGAGTGAGACAGACAGACAGAGGGACTGGATACACAGCAGGTCTAGGACATGACTTACGGTAGATGAGTGAGAGAGACAGACAGAGGGACTGGATACACAGCAGGTCTAGGACATGACTTACGGTAGATGAGTGAGAGAGACAGACAGAGGGACTGGATACACAGCAGGTCTAGGACATGACTTACGGTAGATGAGTGAGAGAGACAGACAGACAGAGGAACTGGATACACAGCAGGTCTAGGACATGACTTACGGTAGATGAGTGAGAGAGACAGACAGAGGGACTGGATACACAGCAGGTCTAGGACATGACTTACGGTAGATGAGTGAGACAGACAGACAGAGGGACTGGATACACAGCAGGTCTATGACATGACTTACGGTAGATGAGTGAGAGAGACAGACAGGGGGACTGGATACACAGCAGGTCTAGGACATGACTTACGGTAGATGAGTGAGAGAGACAGACAGAGGGACTGGATACACAGCAGGTCTAGGACATGACTTACGGTAGATGAGTGAGAGAGACAGACAGACAGAGGAACTGGATACACAGCAGGTCTAGGACATGACTTACGGTATATAAGTGAGAGAGACAGATAGAGGTTTTGGAAGGTAACAGGGGAGGCTGCCAGATGAACAGGGACTTTGAGAGCTGTGGGAAGCAACCTCAACCGGGAAGAGACAGAGGCAGAGGGAGAGTCTGGGAAGGTATGTGGTGTTAAATGGTTAAAGTGGAATACCAGCTGAGGCCGAGCAGGTCCATGAATCAGGCTGAAGCACCATGAAGTAGCAGACATCACACAAGCCAGATGTGCCTGCTGTGAAACCGCAGTAATGGATCACACACACACTTCAATATTTATCAAATTAGTCTACAATATGAATCACAATAATAAAACAAAATGATATATCTAAAAGTTTTATAATAATTTAGTTTTTAGGCCTATATGAAGCAGTAATGCAGTCTAATTTTACAATTTAATTTATACAACTTAGTTTTGAAGAGAGGAATAGATCATAAAATAATGTATATAAAATCATATAATTTGGCAGTAAACTGCCCAATCAAAGACCATTTTTTTCTAAATAAGCAGCAAGTAATATGATAATTGCCCACGTTTTATCTACACATCAATTTGCCCTCAATACTGTATAATTGGCCCTTAAAGTGAGAGCTGTGTGGAGTAATGAATAGTTTCCCCAAACACAGCATAGCATCCCTGTCGACTTGAGTTACGTCATTTTAGACTGTGACTGATTTCAACCCTTGACTGAACCCATATGATCCTAGTTTACGACCCACAAAAATATTAAGCGAAAAAACATCTTAACTTGATGAAGTTGGATAATTGTACGTGATTGTCCACCAGAAAGTCGTTGGCACGTTTTTTTCTTTGCCCAGGAAAGCAGTCTGCAGTTTCAGTGTCTCAACAAAAAGTAAGTCACTATATTTTTCCAGTTTAAACTGGTATTGTAATCTTGTCTTCGAAGTTTAAAAGACTAATTGCAGAAAGCCTGCAAATGAACAACGTTACTTCTATCTATACGATCTCAAATCAAATGTTACTTACAAGCTCTGGGTAGTTGGCTGGGTAATTTCTTATTTATGACAATAGAAAAGAAAACGAGTCATATATTCCATAGTATTTTGTGGGCCTCCATAAGAAATAAATTATTTGGTGTGGGAAACAAACTGGTATCCAAGTAAATGTCGGGAATCCAATGCCTACCTTGAATAAATTA
This sequence comes from Oncorhynchus nerka, assembly GCF_034236695.1. Taxonomy (NCBI): domain Eukaryota; kingdom Metazoa; phylum Chordata; class Actinopteri; order Salmoniformes; family Salmonidae; genus Oncorhynchus; species Oncorhynchus nerka. The sequence continues at coordinate 81,393,588 of NC_088409.1, read as the reverse complement.
ATCATGACCACACTGAATTTGATTAAATATTTGTCCTTACATCTTTTGGTTTTGATATTTAGATTTCCAGCTTTTATGAGGCCACATCAAAGGGAAAAATGATCTTGACCAGACTTGGATTGAACAAATACAAATGGAATCATTTGCGTCATTCTGCGCAGCTGCTCATATCAGTTATGTTCAGAATAATTTTCAAATAGCCTATTGGTTTAATCATACAAACCCAAAACAAAACGAAATTCCACTGTTTCATCCCATTTTTTCCTCCCATAAATAAAAACCATGAGAATGTTTGATCACATCATGAGCAATATGCTAATATGCAAACAGCTATTTGAAATAAATTACAATAATAGCTGCCCTTTTAAATGATTGAAAACATATAACAAAATATGGCCTCATATTTTCATATTTTCTTTTTATAAGAAACATGAATGTGTTGAAAATCCCACATTGTTTGCATAGTCAATTTACACACGCTCTGACACACACACTTACCCCACCTTTTCACAGTGCCCAAATCCAGAACAAATTCAAGAAAGCATACAGTATTATGTAGAACTCCGTTCCATCTCATATTGATCAAATAAACAGCAAACCTGGTTTCAAAAAACAGATGAAGCAACACCTCACCGCACAACGCCTCTCCTCTATTTGACCTAGATTTTGTGTGTATGTATTGACATGTAGGTTACTTGTGCCTTTACATTTTTTTCATGTAGTTCTGTCCTTGAGCTATTCTTGTTTATTAATGTTCTGTATTATGTCATGTTTCATGTTTTGTGTGGATCCCAGGAAGAGTAGCTGCTGCTTTTGCAACAGCTAATGGGGATCCCAGTAAAATACCAAAAATGTAGATCTATTATTTCCCCCACGCCACGTTGGGCCCAGGCCAGACAGACTGACTCTCTTCCTACACTGAAATAAAAACTCTGAGGTCTCTGACCCTAAATTCTTACCAAATGTAGCATGCATCCACGTGTATCAACATTCCATCCCATCTCTTCACTGTTAATGCTATACGGAATCATACCCTCACTTTAACTCATACCCCAACCTTAACAATAACCCTTAACTATAACCCTTAACTAACCCTAACCTTAACACTTAAATTAATCATTTTAATATTAAACTTCAATGGGGTGACGTCAACCCGTTTACATTTTAGCATAAAACATGAAAAATCATTGAGCACATGTATTTCCATTGTAATAGGTCAGCTCGGCTATCTTTTCAATATACTAGATAATCTTTGTCAATAGGCGATGAGAAAAATTCACGACTAAACACTGACCTCTGCTGACATGCTCGAGTTACTACACAACTACCTTTAATTTCCAGTTAGTGGCCGTGGCCGAAATCTGTCTTGCCTACTACTTAAACTAATCGTACCCGTGGCGGTCGGGACCCTTTACGATGAGGTAGGACGATTTTTTTATTTTCCATGAGCATGGTCTTATTTATATTACATCATATTGGACAGTGGAGGCTGCTGAAGGGAGAACGCTGCATAATAATGGCCGGAACGGAGCAAATGGAATGGCATCAAACACATGGAAACCATTATGATTGATGTATTTGACACCATTCCACTGATGGTGCAGTAACACATTCAATACCGCCTTACATTCTCTTGCCTGTATTTAGCTGATCTAGGGTGTAATCATTAGTCCGACAGTTACAAACAAGAGTTTCTACTGGACAAATTTGGGTATGTTTATCCCCGTTTTGTTATTATTGCTTCCGTTTAAGAAACGTTTTTCAACAGAATTGTCCGAATGAATACACCCATAATCACAAGTAAACACAGTTCACTTTCATAGCAGCCACGTTGTATCGCATCTGCATTTCTCCTCTTCTCACATTTTCCCTTCGTTTGTGGACAACATATCAGCTGTATGTGACCAGGCATAAAAACCTTTCCAAGCCAAACCATATCATATCCGCTACACATAGCCTACATCGTTGTCACTATATTAACTAAAGTGACGTCATAGTCAACCTACAATGCCTTTGGAAAGTATTCAGACCCCTTGACATTTTCCACGTTTTGTTACGTTACAGCATTATTCTAAAATGTATTAAACTGTTTTCCCTCATCAATCTACACACAATACCCCATAACGACAAAGCAAAAACAGTCATTTTTGCACATGTAATAAAAATCAAAAATCAAAATATGACATTTACATAAGTATTCAGACCCTTTACTTTGTACTTTGATGAAGCACCTTTAGCAGTGATTCCAGCCTCAACTCTTCATGAGTATGATGCTACAAGCTTGACATACCTGTATTTGTGCAGTTTCTCCCGTTACTCTCTGCAGATCCTTTCAAGCTCTGTCAGGATGGATGGCTATTTTCAGGTCTCTCCAGAGATGTCCGATTGGGTTTAAGACCTGTCTCTGGCTGGGCCACTCAAGGACATTCTGAGACTTGTCCCGAAGCCACTCCTGCATTGTTGGCTGTGTGCGTAGGGTCGTTGTCCTGTTGGAAGGTGAACCTTTACCCCAGTCTGAGGACCTGGGCACTATGGATCAGATGTTCTTCAAGGAACTCTCTGTACTTTGCTCTGTTCATATTTTCCTCGATCCTGATTAGTCTCCAAGTCCCTGCTGCTGAGAAACATCCCCATAGCATGATCTTGCCACCACCATGTTTCACCGTAGGGATGGTGCCAGGTTTCCTTCAGACGTGACGCTTGGCATTCAGGCCAAAAGTTAAATCTTGGTTTCATCAGAACAGAGAGAGTCTTTAGGTGTCTTTTGGCAAACTCCAAGAGTGCTGTCATGTGTATTTTACTGAGGAGTGGCTTCGGTCTGGCCACTCTACCATAAAGGCCTGATTGTTGTAGAGCTGCAGAGATGGCTGTCCTTCTAGAAGGTTCTCCCATCTCTACAGAGGAACTCTAGAGTTCTGTCAGAGTGACCATTGGGTTCTTGGTCACCTCCCTGACCAAGGCCCTTCTCCCCTGATGCTCAGTTTGGTCAGGTGACCAGCTCTAGGAAGAGTCTTGGTGGTTCTAAATGTCTTCCATTTAAGAATGATGGAGGCCACTGTGTTCTTGGGGACTTTCAATGCTGAATATATTTTTTTGGTACCCATCCCCAGATCTGTGCCTCGACACAATCCTGTCTCGGAGCTCTATGGACAATTCCTTCGACCTCATTGCTTGGTTTTTGTTCTGACATGCACTATCAACTGTGGGACTTTATATAGACAGGTGTGTGCCTTTCCAAATAATTTCCAATCAATTGAATTTACCACAAATGGACTCCAATCAAGCTGTAGAAACATCTCATGGACGATCAATGGAAACAGGATGCAACTGAGCTAAAATTCGAGTCTCATAGCACATTTTTTAATCAATTTGCAAAAATGTCTAAAAACCTATTTTTTGAGGGCACTGTAGCTAATACAACTAACATGTTAGTAAACCAGCAGTAACAGTGTACAGTGTTGCAGTTACACTGGCAGGCCCCAATAAATGAGACAAACCAAAAGCTTACCTTGACTTGGAAGAGTTCCAGTGTTGTGTTGGATAGTCATAGCCAGCTAGCTAACATACCATCCCTCTGTTTGATCTGGGTGTTTGAGTAACTAAACTAGCTGCTGCATTTGCTAGCTAAGTAAGTGAAAGTGAAAAAGAAAGACAAAATCTCTCTCTCTCTCTCTCACTTCCCTTTCATTTTTGAAGAAATGAATTTGTTATAAACTCAACTATTGTCTTTCTCTTTCTTTGATTTCTCTACTCACCACAATTTATGCACTGCAGTTCTTGCTAGCTGTAGTTGATGCTTTCAGTACTTGATTCATTCTCTGATCCTTTGATTGGGTGCTGCAAAGCTCTGATACACAACATGACCAAATGTATGTAGACACCTGCTCATTGAACATCACATTCCAAAATCATGAGCATTAATATAGAGTTGGTCCCCGCTTTCCTGCTATAACAGCCTCCACTCTTCTGGGAAGGCTTTCCAATAGATGTTGGAACATTGCTGCGGGGACTTGCTTCTATTCAGCCACAAGAGCATTAGTGAGGTTAGGAACTGATGTTGGGCAAATAGACCTGGCTCGCAGTCAGCATTTCAATTCATCCCAAAGGTATTCGATGGGGTTGAGGTCAGGACTCTGTGCAGGCCAGTCAACTTCTTCCACACCAATCTCGACAAAATATTTCTGTATGGATCTCACTTTGTGCCCATTGTCATTCTGAAACAGGAAGGGCCTTCCTAAAACGGTTGCCACAAAGTTTGAAGCACAGAAACGTCTACAATATCATTGTATGATGTAGCGTTAAGATTTCCCTTCACTGGAACTAAGGGGGAACTAAGGGGTCTAGCACGAACCATGAAAAACAGCCCCAGAACATTATTCCTCCTCCACTAAACTTTACAGTTTGTGCACTATGCATTCAGGCAGGTAGCGTTCTCCTAGCTGTCAATTAACTTCTGGGCCACATCCTGACTGATGGCAGCCCATTCTTGCATAATCAATGCTTGGAGTTTGTCAGAATTTGTGTGTTTTTGTTTGTCCACCCGCCTCTTGAGGATTGACCACAAGTTCTCAATGAGATTAAGGTCTCTGGAGTTTCCTGGCCATGGACCCAAAATATCAATGTTTTCTTCCTCGAGCCACTTAGTTATCACTTTTGCCTTATGGCAAGGTGCTCCATCATGCTGGAAAAGGCATTGTTCATCACCAAACTGTTACTGGATGGTTGGGAGAAGTTGTTCTCTGAGGATGTGTTGGTACCATTCTTTATTCATGACTGTGTTCTTAGGCACAATTGTGAGTGATCCCACTCCCTTGGCTGAGAAGCAACCCCACACATGAATGGTCTCAGGATGCTTTACTGTTGGCATGACACAGGACTGATGGTAGCGCTCACCTTGTCTTCTCTGGACAAGCTTTTTTCCGGATGCCCCAAACAATCGGAAAGGGGATTCATCAGAGAAAATGACTTTACCCCAGTCCTCAGCAGTCCAATCCCTGTACCTTTTGCAGAATATCAGTCTGTACCTGATGTTTTTCCTAGAGAGAAGTGGCTTCTTTGATGCCCTTCTTGACACCAGGCCATCCTCCAAAAGTCTTCGCCTCACTGTGCATGCAGATGCACTCACACCTGCTTGCTGCCCTTCCTGAGCAAGCTCTGTACTGGTGGTGCCACGATCTCGCAGCTGAATCAACTTTAGGAGACAGTCCTGGTGTTTGCTGGACTTTCTTGGGCACCCTGAAGCCTTCTTCACAACAATTGAACCGCTCTCCTTGAAGTTCTTGATGATCCGATAAATGGTTGATTTAGGTGCAATCTTACTGACAGCAATATCCTTGTCTGTGAAGCACTTTTTCTGCAAAGCAATGATGGCGGCACGTGTTTCAGGTAGCCATGTTTGACAGAGGAAGAACAATGATTCCAAGCACCACCTTTTTTTTAAGCTTCCAGTCTGTTATTCGAATTCAATCAGCATGACAGAGTGATCTCCAGCCTTGTCCTCGTCAACACTCACACCTGTGTTAACGATGTGATGTTAACGACATGATGTCAGCTGGTCCTTTTGTGGCAGGGCTGAAATGCACCGGACGTTTTTGGGGGATTCAGTTCATCTGCATGGCGAAGAGGGACTTTGCAATTAATTGCAATTCATCTGATCACTCTTCATAACATTCTGGAGTATATGCAAATTGCCATCATACAAACTGAGGCAGCAGACTTTGTAAAAATTCATTTCATTCTCAAAACTTTTGGCCACGACTGTACATTTGTATGTATAGTGTTGGTTAGAGGACGTCCTACAGAATTACTGTGTAAGTCAGTCTATGGAAGGTGGTGAGAATCATGAGCCTCTTTGTACCCAGAGGAGGACGGAAGCGGTCCTCTGGCTACACCATGGTGCAGAGAACTGTTGAGGCTACTGTAGACCTTCATTGCAAAACAGTATGTTTTAATAAATTATTTGGTGACATTTGAATATATTTAGTATAGTTTAATAACTTTTTTAATGTTTCACAAAAAAATAAAAATAAATTCCCTGAGGCGGATGGTCCTCCCCTTCACCTCTGAGGAGCCCCCACTGAATCATATTAAGTAAAAATGAATGCAGAAAGCAACAAATAACAGCATTCTACTGAGAAGGCTTAATCTAATGCGCAAGTGCGTTGATTCCCGCCATTCGTTCATTTTGGTACAACGCGCGTCCCCTCAGTTTATTATCAGCTGTTAATTAGCTCTTGTCAGACGAACGTGGGTTTTGAAATACTATCCTCTACCTCAGTAGTGTGCAGCGAATTCTACTAGAGGAAAAGCTGAAATGAGTATGACATCCTGGCATTTAAAACATACTACATTTGAGAAATGTCACATAGGCCTATAAAACATGTACAACACATGTAGCCTACTGGTATTTGGACACTGTCCATTTCTTTGAATATGCCATGTATAACCACTAGATGGGAGTAGGAGACTGCATATTATCCAGAGGCCCTCTACTTCACACCCGACCTCCCAATGTGAGAAGAACCTCAGATTCTCTTCAAAGGCAGATGGATGTCAGTTATGAGTTTAGTTTATGCTGTTGTATCTCCCATAAGGTATGAATACTGCAGTGAGTTGTATGAATACTGCAGTGAGTGGTATGTGGTGTTACGGTATGCGTCTGTGTTGTGTGTGGTATGATATGAAGTAGACAAAAAAAGAACAAAAGCCAGTCCTCCCAGCTGCATCTCTCTTTTCTCTCCACTCCACCTCCTCCTACCCCTTCAATCATCTCAGCCTGCACCTGTGTGTTGTTCTCCTCTCTCTCTCCTCTCCTCTTCCATCGTTCCCTGCCTAGACTACTAATACCTGGTTGGTCCTCATCAGAATGTCCCGTTTGACTTGGGCCATCTGTGCCAACCGGTGCTCTCCCTGCCAGCCGTTTGATGTTGATTAGCTCTCAGACAGACGGCTGGCCACTGGTTGGTTGATCTTCACCCACCGCCCGACAGACATAAAAGGGCCTTTTGCTTTGTAGTTTTGGGGGGGATAGCTGTGATCTGTTAGTCCTTGAAGCTTACATGGTGTTCCAAGTCCCAACCCTGTCCCGTCGTTTTGGGATGTAGGGTAAGTTGGAGACGTGTCTGGTGTCGGTGATTCAGACGTCTTGCTTACCTTGTCAGATGTTAGATGTCATTCGTACACAACACACACACAGTGCTGAGAAGTAGACAAAATGTGATCATATAAAACAGTGGTGTCACAGAGGGCCCAGTGTTGGTTTTCCCTTTCAGTTAAGACCTAGACAACCAGGTGAGGGGAGTTCCTTACTAATTACTGACCTTGATTCATCAATCAAGTACAAGGGTGGAGCGAAAACCTGCAGACACTCAGCCCTCCGTGGTATAAACCATGGATGTGTGGTTTATGTGAGAGCTAACCATACTGTAATAAAGGGAGTGAGAGGGAGGCAGCACTTTAAACACTGTAATGGTTGGCTCTCCATGATGTTTTATCTCTTAAGGCCCAAAGCTTTAAGCGACACAGCGCTGGTGCCCCACAGAAGCATAGAACTGAATAAATAATTGACTTTCTCCCTCCTCTTCACTCTTCTTCTTCCTCTTCTACTCCATCTAACTTTCCCACCCATTCTCTCTCTTCCTTTTTATCCTTCTGTAGTTCTCCTCTTTGTCCACCTATTTTGCCTCCATCTCTCTTCCACCCCATTTGTCTCCCTTACCCACATTTTATCCCCCTTTTCTTTCCTACCATTTATTTTCACTCCTACCTTTCTTTTCTCTCCTACCATTTCTTTTCACTCCTACACTTTCTTTTCCCCCCTACCCTTTCTTTTCTCTCCTACCCTTTCTTTTATCTCCTACCCTTTCTTTTCCCTCCTACCCTTTCTTTTCTCTCCTACCCTTTCTTTTCTCTCCTACCCTTTCTTTTCCCTCCTACCCTTTCTTTTCTCTCCTACCCTTTCTTTTCTCTCCTACCCTTTCTTTTCCCTCCTACCCTTTCTTTTCTCTCCTACCCTTTCTTTTCTCTCCTACCCTTTCTTTTCTTCCTCCCTTTATCTCTGGTTAAGTCCTTCGTCTCTTCCTCTGTGTGTGTTGTGTGGCCAGTGGTGACCCAGTTTAGTTTAGCTGAGGGGGCATACACAGCCAGCGTTCTACATGTGTCACATTGTGTCAGGGCTGAGGCTGGGGCTGGGCTCCTCTACTCTCTCCTCTACTCTGCTCTCATGTCCCACGGTGCTGTTTAAGGTAAATATTTGTATAGCACTGCTGATCACAAGGACTGCTGGGACAGCACCTCCCCATGCCGGATGAAATATTAATATGACTTCCTCCTCGCTCTCTCTCCCTCTCTCGCTCTCTTTTACGCAACCTCTCTCTCCTTTACTAAACCTCTCTCTCCTTCACCCCTCTCTCTTTTACTTCCTCACTCTCACTCTCTCTCCTTCATAGTCCTCTGTCTCTCCTTCGTCCCTCTCTTCCTCTCCTCTCTCTCCTCCATAGTCCTCTGTCTCTCCTTCACCCCTCTCTTCCACCCCTCTGCTCTCCTGCTACAGTTAATGTTGGTTTACTCTGCTCTCCTGCTACAGTTAACGTTGGTTTACTCTGCTCTCCTCCTACAGTTAATGTTGCTCTGCTCTCCTGCTACAGTTAATGTTGGTTTACTCTGCTCTCCTGCTACAGTTAATGTTGGTTTACTCTGCTCTCCTGCTACAGTTAATGTTGGTTTACTCTGCTCTCCTGCTACAGAAAATGTTGGTTTACTCTGCTCACCTGCTACAGTTAATGTTGGTTTACTCTGCTCTCCTGCTACAGTTAATGTTGGTTTACTCTGCTCTCCTGCTACAGTTAATGTTGGTTTACTCTGCTCTCCTGCTACAGTTAATGTTGCTCTGCTCTCCTGCTACAGTTAACGTTGGTTTACTCTGCTCTCCTGCTACAGTTAATGTTGGTTTACTCTGCTCTCCTGCTACAGTTAATGTTGGTCTGCTCTCCTGCTACAGTTAATGTTGGTTTACTCTGCTCTCCTGCTACAGTTAATGTTGGTTTACTCTGCTCTCCTGCTACAGTTAACGTTGGTTTACTCTGCTCTCCTGCTACAGTTAATGTTGCTCTGCTCTCCTGCTACAGTTAATGTTGGTTTACTCTGCTCACCTGCTACAGTTAATGTTGGTTTACTCTGCTCTCCTGCTACAGTTAATGTTGGTTTACTCTGCTCTCCTGCTACAGTTAATGTTGCTCTGCTCTCCTGCTACAGTTAATGTTGGTTTACTCTGCTCTCCTGCTACAGTTAATGTTGGTTTACTCTGCTCACCTGCTACAGTTAATGTTGGTTTACTCTGCTCTCCTGCTACAGTTAATGTTGGTTTACTCTGCTCTCCTGCTACAGTTAATGTTGCTCTGCTCTCCTGCTACAGTTAATGTTGGTTTACTCTGCTCTCCTGCTACAGTTAATGTTGGTTTACTCTGCTCACCTGCTACAGTTAATGTTGGTTTACTCTGCTCACCTGCTCCAGTTAATGTTGGTTTACTCTGCTCTCCTGCTACAGTTAATGTTGGTTTACTCTGCTCACCTGCTACAGTTAATGTTGCTCTGCTCTCCTGCTACAGTTAATGTTGGTTTACTCTGCTCTCCTGCTACAGTTAATGTTGGTTTACTCTGCTCACCTGCTACAGTTAATGTTGGTTTACTCTGCTCTCCTGCTACAGTTAATGTTGGTTTACTCTGCTCTCCTGCTACAGTTAATGTTGCTCTGCTCTCCTGCTACAGTTAATGTTGGTTTACTCTGCTCTCCTGCTACAGTTAATGTTGGTTTACTCTGCTCACCTGCTACAGTTAATGTTGGTTTACTCTGCTCTCCTGCTACAGTTAATGTTGGTTTACTCTGCTCTCCTGCTACAGTTAATGTTGCTCTGCTCTCCTGCTACAGTTAATGTTGGTTTACTCTGCTCTCCTGCTACAGTTAATGTTGGTTTACTCTGCTCACCTGCTACAGTTAATGTTGGTTTACTCTGCTCACCTGCTCCAGTTAATGTTGGTTTACTCTGCTCTCCTGCTACAGTTAATGTTGGTTTACTCTGCTCACCTGCTACAGTTAATGTTGCTCTGCTCTCCTGCTACAGTTAATGTTGGTTTACTCTGCTCTCCTGCTACAGTTAATGTTGGTTTACTCTGCTCACCTGCTACAGTTAATGTTGGTTTACTCTGCTCACCTGCTACAGTTAATGTTGGTTTACTCTGCTCTCCTGCTACAGTTAATGTTGGTTTACTCTGCTCTCCTGCTACAGTTAATGTTGCTCTGCTCTCCTGCTACAGTTAATGTTGGTTTACTCTGCTCTCCTGCTACAGTTAATGTTGGTTTACTCTGCTCACCTGCTACAGTTAATGTTGGTTTACTCTGCTCTCCTGCTACAGTTAATGTTGGTTTACTCTGCTCTCCTGCTACAGTTAATGTTGCTCTGCTCTCCTGCTACAGTTAATGTTGGTTTACTCTGCTCACCTGCTACAGTTAATGTTGGTTTACTCTGCTCTCCTGCTACAGTTAATGTTGGTTTACTCTGCTCACCTGCTACAGTTAATGTTGGTTTACTCTGCTCTCCTGCTACAGTTAATGTTGGTTTACTCTGCTCACCTGCTACAGTTAATGTTGGTTTACTCTGCTCTCCTGCTACAGTTAATGTTGGTTTACTCTGCTCACCTGCTCCAGTTAATGTTGGTTTACTCTGCTCTCCTGCTACAGTTAATGTTGGTTTACTCTGCTCTCCTGCTACAGTTAATGTTGGTTTACTCTGCTCTCCTGCTACAGTTAATGTTGGTTTACTCTGCTCACCTGCTCCAGTTAATGTTGGTTTACTCTGCTCTCCTGCTACAGTTAATGTTGGTTTACTCTGCTCACCTGCTACAGTTAATGTTGCTCTGCTCTCCTGCTACAGTTAATGTTGGTTTACTCTGCTCTCCTGCTACAGTTAATGTTGGTTTACTCTGCTCACCTGCTACAGTTAATGTTGGTTTACTCTGCTCTCCTGCTACAGTTAATGTTGGTTTACTCTGCTCAC